>NW_028089065.1:0-2944 GCF_014824575.4 Sturnira hondurensis
AGGAGAGTCTGAGCTTCTGCGTGTTCGCGCATGGAAAGGCTGAGGCGGTGTTTTTGGTGGTGGGGGGGGGTGTCAAAGACTACTATTGTATGCAAAGACACAAGTTTATCTGTACTAAATAATATTTCTAATTTTACACTCTGATCTGAATTTGATCTCTAAATGGTAGAGATAAAACATTTCATCAGTCGCAGGTTGAACCCGTGCTGTGTGAATGTGGGTCAGGTGACCCAGAATCCCAGTCTGCTGGTCCTGGAATAACTGAGAGTGATGGTCCCCGTGCGCCCTGGGTGAAGGCGGCGAACGTGCACACGGGGCAGCCTGAGGACGCGCAGCCAGGTCACGGGAGGCCCGGTCCAGTTTCCTGCCTCACCCAGCGGCTGGGATACCCCCCTTTCCACGTTTTCCTTCTCACCTGCGTATGAACAATGAATATCCTCATTCCCTTCTGTTGCCAACCCAGATCCTCACACAGAAAAAACAATGGCGGCGGTGACTTGGCGCATATTCTTAAGAGAAAGTGGACAGTGACACTGAGTTTTCATGAATCAGGGTTACAGAGAAGGGCCCCGGTGAGGGCCCTATGACGGCAGCTGTGGGGGAGTCAGAGGGAAGAGCTGGGGGACCAGTGTCAGAGCCGCGGGGGCTGTCCCAGGACCACCCTCTGGGACTGAAGAAACATAGAGACACACTCGTTCCAAGACACACACAGTCTTTCGGGTCAGATCAGGAGCCTGTGCAGCTGAAGGACAACGTGACCCTCGTTGTTGTCAACCCCTCTTCCTCTAAGTTCCAGGAAGGAAAAATCGCAGTGAGAGGCGGAGTCAGCGCGATGGACACAAGAGTTTCCTGGGCTCCCTTCACCGATGCATGAGGTTATGCTGTTCCCCACACGCAGCCCAGGGCTGAGGTTCATAGGGAACTTCGGGCCTGAGCTTCCTCCCAGGCCTGCCTCAGAGTCACCTGCAGCAAAGGGGCTTCCATCGTCTGCAACCCACCCCTCAGGAAGACAAGGCCGGATACTGCCTGTTTTTCAAGATCCTTCTTGAAGTAAAGTGAGAGGAGGAAAGATAGTGTATTTAGCCATTAAAACACCTTAGACAAGCCCTGGCCAGGTAGCTCAGTTTCTTAACACATTGTCCTGATACACCAAGCTTGCAGGTTCGATCCCGCTCAGGGCACATGCGAGAATCAACAAATGAATGAATCAATAAGTGGAAAATAAACCGATGTTTCTCTCTCTCTCAAGTCCTTTCTCTCTCAAGTCAATAAATGCAGTGAGTTATTATCTAAAAAACCCACGGTAGACAATTACACAACCTTCTCCGTCCCACGATCCTACCACTGGGGTTGAGGTGGGGCTGCGTGAAGACCCACCCAGCACTGAATGGACCCCTGCATGAGCCCAGTCCCTGGGAGCCCCATGTGTCTGCTGGGATAGGGGTCCAGCCCAGGGATCCCCCCTCCCCTCAGGCCGACTTTTCTCCCCGACAGTCTGATTTCAGCACCTCTACATCTCCCTGTCTCTGCTTCCCTGTGTCAGTCCCTTGTCCCGGGAGACGGGTGAGTGATCAGGGGAAAGGCAAACCTCAGTCACCTCGCCGACTTTCTTCCCTTCCTTGTTCCCAGATGCACGAAGGTGCTCACTACAGGGAGATGAGCCTGAGCTCAAGGCCTGAGATCCAGCCAGAGTCCTGCTCCAGGCAGAACAGACCAAGGGGCAGGCTCACGTCCCTCCGCAGCACCCCCTCAGGGGCAGTGTGAGGTTCTGGGGCCTCATGTAAAACACCAGCACGAGGACAGTGAGGGGCACACACCTTGGAGGAGGAGGAGTTTAGGAAGGATCTGCAGGTCCTGGAACTCAGGGTGCCACCTCTAAATGGCACAGGTGACAGACAGCACACATGCTGATGCTGGCAGCGGCCTGTCCCCATCACACAGGTGTGACGAGAAGGAAGAGAGCAGCTCCCAGGTATGAGGGCCACTCAGGAAGTGGCCTGAGTTTCCTGGATTTCCCGACAAGGGCGCAGATCTATGAGTCCTTGGCATCTCCGAGGTCAGGTATGGGCACATCTGCATTGCCCCAGCTTTGAACTGTTCTTAGAGCCTCATGTGAGAAAGAGATGTGACCCTAGAGTGTAGACACACCAGACAAGAGGAGTGGACCCCAGAGCCTTCGCGACTCCTGCTCTGCAGATTGTGGGGTCCATAGGGTCACCAGGGAGTAACTCCCTGCCCTCCAGGGTGACAGGTCAGCAGCCTGGGGAGCTCCACTGGTAGGTGCACATGCCTCCTGCTGGAGGTCCTGTCTAGCATCACCGGGGTCTGGAAGGTCCAGTCTCCATTAGGGTTGTGGTTGGTGGTCATGACCCCAGCTGTTTCCTCCTGTCCATTCAGGAGCCAGCAGACTTGAATGTTCCCGGGACAGAAATTCACCACGGGGCAGACATGCAGGCTGGGGTGCCCAGGGGCCCCTTCTTGGCAGCGGAGCCATTTACTTGAGGCTTAACTACGATGGAAAATTTGAAGAAGGTAATGGGCTTTGAGAGGACTACTTCCTAGACATCTGCATTACCGAATTGAACTCTAGATATTTAAAATATATGTGCTCTAATTATGTTAGCAGAAAAGGGTGGAACTGAAAAGATAGAAAGAGATCTTCTAATGGAACAGGTATGACCTTGAATTACATAAAAAGGATTGAGAGGAGTGGGACGAAACGGCCTATTCAGAGAAATTTCCCAAATCCAAGTCCCTAGGTCCCTTATGATCCAGTTCCTTCCCTCCCACTGCCGTGTGCACAGGGACCTGGGCGGGGCGGCTCAGGTACAGCAGCAGCAACCGCACCCACATCCGCCCTCCCTGCGGTGGTTCTGCTGGCGCCCAGACTCCCTCAGACGGCCCGCCTTCCTCCTTCAAGGAGGTTTTCACTGAGGGATCCTTC
>NW_028089066.1:0-608 GCF_014824575.4 Sturnira hondurensis
AGTTCTGTGAGCATCCTGATAAATAGTGTCTTGAATTGTGCTTCTGAGAGGCAATTTCTCGGTTGCTTAGAGTTATTGGCTCTGGGACTTTGAGTTCTTCTTGCACCATCTTTTGGGTTGTTTGTGCCTGTTCTGTAGCAGAATCAGAGCCCTAAAGTGTTCACTAGAACAGGGTAACTCAGTTGCTGGGTTGTGACATTGTATGTGGGGGCGGGGTCAAAGAGGGACAATGGCTTCCCGTCTGCCGTCCGCCGCCGCGGCCCTGACGCCGCAGCCACCACCGTCACCAGGCCCACGCGGTTCGTTCCACTGCACGCAAGTGTGCCACCGCCGTCAGCCCTCCACCACTGGGTTCGCCCCCTGGGGCCTGTGTGGTCTGTCTCACTGTGCGCGATTGTGCGACCGTGGTCAGTCTGCCCCACACCCCGACTGGTTCCGGGCTGCCTGCGCGTCTAGGTTGGGGGATCTGTCCTCCCCGACCCAGCTCCGCTGCTGGCTCCGCCTCTCTTACCATCCCCATTGAACGGTTCGTAGTTGTCGGACTTCCATATAATTCAATTTTCTGGTCTTTGGGTGTGTCCTAGTTCTCCAAACCTTTGTTATGTTCA
>NW_028089067.1:0-570 GCF_014824575.4 Sturnira hondurensis
GTTAGAGACACAACAAAGAAAGAAAATTACGGGCCAATATCACTGATGAATATAGATGCTAAAATCCTCAATAAAATATTGGCACATCACATCCAACAATACATCAAAAAGATCATACACCACCACCAAGTGGGATTCATCCCAGGGATGCAAGGATGGTTCAATATATGCAAATCAATACATGTAATACACCACATAAACAAAAGCAAGACAAAAACCACATGATCATATCAATAGATGCGGAAAAAGCTTTTGATAAGGTACAACACCCATTTATGATAAAAGTATTCAGAAAAGTGGATGAAAAGGGAGCATTCCTCAACATAATAAAGGCCATATGTGAAAGATTTGGAGCCAGCATCATACTCAATGGACAAAAACTAAAAGCTTTTCCACTAAGATCAGGGACAAGACAAGGTTGCCCCCTTCCTCCACTTCTATTCAATATAGTATTAGAAGTTCTAGCTATAGCGATCAGACAAGAAAAGGAAATAAAAGGCACCCAAATTGGAAAGGAGGAAACAAAACTGGCATTGTTTGCAGATGACATGATAGTGTACATTGACAACC
>NW_028089068.1:0-510 GCF_014824575.4 Sturnira hondurensis
AAGACCTGGCCTGCAACCGAGACCGGGAATCAAACTGGTGACCCTTTGATTCACAGGCCCGCACTCAGTCCACTGAGCCACACCAGCCAGGGCCAGTTTCTCCAAGTTCTCACCAGCATTCAGTGTTGTCACTCTTTTTTATTTTAGCCATTCAAATAGATTTGTAGGAAGAACTCCCTGTGCTTTTAATTTGCATCTCCCTGAGGCAGAATTGGAGAATACCGTGGTGATTATGAAACTGTACCCACGGAAAAACTGAGGCCTAGAGATGGAAAATTACTTATGGTAGTAATGCCATTGTAGGCTATTCTGGCCTGGGGGGGCATATGGACCCATAGTCCCTTGCTGTTGATGCCCCATGATTTCCTAATCTAGCAGTCCCCTTCCTGTCCCTTGGTTGGTTGGCCTGAAAGAGACTCTTCTCCACCTCATCACCTACCTTTTTTTGTAGTTGCTCGTGTCGAGAAGTTTCCTTCTATTCTTAGTGTTCTGAGAGGTTATCTTTTTTAA
>NW_028089069.1:0-875 GCF_014824575.4 Sturnira hondurensis
AGGACAAAGCCAAGTCAACTGTGATTTCGGCCCTCACCTAAGAAAGGGACAATGTTGGGCATTGGTGATGAGGAGAGTAGAGGGGACAGGACAGAAGAGGGTGCTCCCAGGAGGTCCTGTACTGCAGAGGAGACAACGAATTCACCCTCTGGTGTGTTGTATTGATGACACTGTTTACCTGTCGTAGTGAAAATGACAGTTGACCAGGGTGACAGGTGAATGAGACTCAGTGTGAGTCCTCTGCATGCATGCAGCACAGATCCAAAGAGGCAGCTGTGCATGGATTTTGTTCAAAAGGAGCTTAAACTCATCATTCACATGTGCTCTCATATATATCCCATGTCCCTGAGGTCAAGAAGATTGATAGAGACAGTGATGTCACTGTGGGAGCTGTCTTGTGGGGACAAGGGATGTTCCTCCTCCTCTGCTCCTGCTCACAAGGACCTGACCCAATGAATCTTCCCTTTCTGTCCTGACCCTGCCATGGGCACCAGGCTTCTCTGCTGGGTGACCCTCAGCCTGCTCCGGGCAGGTGAGTCCTCAGAAAACCAAGTACTTTTATTGTGTGTGTGTGTGTGTGTGTGTGTGTGTGTGTGTGAGAGAGAGAGAGAGAGAAGATTATGTTTGTTTTTCCCATTCTCTTGTCAACTTCTGTGTTCCCAGGTCACACAGAGGCTGGAGTGTCTCAGTACCCCAATGACAAGGTCACCAACAGGGGACAGAATGTGACATTTGTGTGTGATCCAATTTCTGGCCACGTTGGCCTTTACTGGTACCAACAGATGCTAGGGCAGGGCCCGAAGTTTTTGATGTACTTTCAGATCAAGGAAGCCTTGGACGCCTCCGGGATGCCAAACGATCGCTTCTCTGCTGTG
>NW_028089070.1:0-552 GCF_014824575.4 Sturnira hondurensis
AGTCAGGGCTTCTGTTCTTTTAAAATCAGGTTTGGTTTTGGTTTTGTTTTGTTTTGCTATTGAGTTCTGTGGAATTTGGTAGATATTTTGGATATGAACCCTTGTCAGATATGACTTGAGGACATTTTCTTCCATTCTGTAGGCAGCCTTTTCATGGTGCTGGTTTCCTTTGCTGTGCAGGAGGCTCTTCCTTTGACGCAGCTGCGTGTGTTTACGCTTCATCTCGTTGCTTGTGCTTGAACTGTCACATCCCAAAGATCATGCTGAGACCCAAGTCAGCTTTTCCCTGAGTTGTCTTCTGTGAGTTTTACGGTCTCTGTTCTCACATTGAAGTCTCTAATCTGTGTCAAGTTAGTTTTTGTGAGTGGTGTGAGGGGGTCTAGTGTCACTCCCTCCATGTGAATATCCGAATTTTCCAACACCATCTATCGATAAGACCGTCTCTTCTCCATTAAGTATTCTTGGCTCCCTCATCAAATATTAGTTTGCTATATATACACAGCTTTATTTCTGGGCTCTCAGTTCTGTTCCACTGCCAGTACCATGCTGTTT
>NW_028089071.1:0-1056 GCF_014824575.4 Sturnira hondurensis
CAGGCCATAGGGGCAAATATTGAAAATGGATTCTAAATATGCAATATATAAACTGATTTCTCATCATGACATTGGCCAGATACTATTATGCTGCCTATACTGTCACAGGAGGCAGGGACTGTGTTTGTTATTTGAAAAGGGACTCTAGGCACAATTAAGCATTTGACGCCTTTCTTCTTCTTACTCCTCTCCCTTGTCACTTGTCCTTTCCACACACGCACTCATGCACGGCACTCTTCCTCTGTTCTTCTTTTTGCCAAACTTTTCTCTACCTTAGTATTTCCCCCCAAGTGTGAAATGGAAGTGATGTTAATTCTAGGATTCAAACAGCTTTTTTTTAATCTCCCTCGTCCTCAGTGAGGACTATCAGGTGTTCCGTTTGCCTCTTACCTCCCCTTTTCCTTCTTCCCCAGGGGTAACTCATTGCCCTGTTCACACTCACAGGTTTCGGCATCACATTCAAACTTGTGGTAGTAGTGACATTTGTGTAGCTGTGGAAATAAACACCAGGGTTGATGCCCAACACTCAAATGAAACAGGCAGTAGAACTAGAAATCACTTAATGTGCATTGTCTCTACTGCTTTATTAATTTGGGGCTAGTTTTTCTCAGATCAATATTTACAGATGGAGTCTGAATATGCAGAACAGTTGATTTTGTTCTTGAACGGGAAATGGATGGAAATGTTTCCAAAAAAAGATTCATAATTGGTGGACCCCTTTTGACTAATGATTTTGAAAGAAAAGGTTTATACTGCACTCTGGTATGTGTTTTCTTTCCTATGAAAATAGCATAACATGTAGGAAGCTCAGAAACAAGCCTGTAAATGCATGTTTTTACACGTGGGCTATTTACCTGGTTGTTTTTTGTTTTTTTTTTTGCTCTGAACACTACAATCATGACTAGCAAATGAGGTAGGACCTTCCCAGTTTTAATTTTTATCCAAAATACTGGACTTTTACCTTTAGAATTTCAGATCTCTTTGAGGGTCTTAAGAAACTATGGACTGCTTACCTAGGAAATTTTTCATATGAAAATGAAATTTTGCATAGACCTT
>NW_028089072.1:0-2357 GCF_014824575.4 Sturnira hondurensis
GAGGGGGGGAGATGAGCAGCCAGGTGGAGAGGACTCACAGCAAAGTGGAGGCCGGAGGACAGGAGCGAGTGAGGAGGCAGCTGGTAGAGGAGATGGTCCTACATTTGCTTGCAGATAAACTGGGAGGAACAACTGGGGAGCAAGACAGACTGCACAACCCAGGGTTCCAGCTCAGGGAAATAAAGCCTCAAAACCTCTGACTGAAAACACCTGTAGGGGTTGAGACAGCAGAAGAAACTCCCTGCCTCACAGGAGAGTTCATTGGAGAGACCCACGGGGTCCTAGAAAGTATACAAGCCCACCCTCCTAGGAACCGGCACCAGATGGTTTCAATTTGCTTGTGGGTAGTTGGGGAAGTGACTGAAAGTGGGCCCACAGCCAGCAAGTGGCACTGCTCCCTCTCAGACCGCTCCCACACATACAGCGCCACAATGCAGTGACCTCGGTTGCCCTGCCCTGGTGAACATCCTAGGCTCCACCCCTTACTACACAGCAGGTGTGCCCAGGCAAAAGAATATGGGCCAAATAAAAGAACAGATCAAAGCTCCAGAAAAAATACAACTAAGTGACAAAGAGATAGCCAACCTATCAGATGCACAGTTCAAAACACTGGTAATTAGGATACTCACAGAATTGGCTGAGTATGTTACAAAATAGAGGAAAAAGTAAAGCCTATGAAAAGTGAAATAAAATAAAATGTACAGGGAACCAAAAATGATGGGAAGGAAACTGGGACTCAAATCAACAGTGTGGACCAGAAGGAAGAAATAAACAGTTGGCCAGAACAGAATAAAGAAACAAGAATTCAGAAAAATGAGGAAAGACTTAGGAACCTCCAGAACATCTTTAAATGTTCCAACATCTGAATCATAGGGGTGCCAGAAGGATAAGAGGAAGAGCAAGAAATGGAAAACTTCTTTGAAAACATAATGAAAAAAAACCTTCCCCAATCTGGCAAAGGAAATAGAGTTCCAGGAAGTCCAAGAAGTGCAGAGAGTCCCAAAGAAGTTGGACCCAAGGAAACACACACCAAGGCACATCATAATTACATTACTGAAGATTAAAGATCAGGAGAGAATGTCAAAAGCAGCAAGAGAAAAGGAGTCAGTTACCTACAAAGGAGTTCCCATTAGACTGTCAGTGGATTTCTCATAGAAGGGGCTGGAAAGAAGTATTCAAAGTCATGAAAGGCAAGGACCTACACCAAGAATACTCTATCCAGCAAAGCTCTCATTTAGAATTGAAGGGCAGATGAACTGCCTTCCCAGATAAGGTCAAGTCAAAGGAGTTCATCATCACCAAGCCCTTATTATATGAAATATTAAAGGGACTCATCTAACAAAAAGAAGATCAAAACTATGAATAGGAAAATGACAACAAATTCACAACTGTCAGCAACCAAACCTGAAAAAGCAAAAACAAAAACAAAAATGAACTAAGTAAACAACTAGAACAGGAACAGATTCACAGAAATAGAGATCACAAGGAGGATTATCAGTGGGAAGTCTAAGAGGGGAGAGAGGGAGAAAAGGTACAGAGAATAAGAAGCATAAATGGTAGGGACAAAATAGGCAGTGGGAGGTTAAGAATAGGATGGGAAATGGAGAAGCCCATGAATTAAGGCAGGGGAATGGTGGTGGGTGTGGGAGTACAGGGCAGAGGGGAATAAGGGGGAGAAAAAATGGAATAACTATAATAACATAATCAATAAGATATATTTAAAAAACAGAAAAAACTAAAATAGTTAATTTAATTAAATATAAATTTAACCTAATTTTTTAATAGAGCTTGGCCTAGGAAATCTGTGAAGCCTCTTTTGAAATCCCCCCCCCCCATCCCCCAGAGGCTGTGATGGATCAAGAGGAAGTCCCCCTCCCAACTGCAAGTTCACTTGCTCCCTAGTCACCCCTTTCCCCAGAAGGGCCCCCGGCTACCACCCTGAACTCTCAATCTCACGGCCTGGGCACTTCACAGTGACAACAGATAGGCATAGGCGTATCCAGGAAACCAGTAAATTCGTTCCCGTGCTAGTGAGGCTCTTTGCAAGGGATTCATCAGCCGTTTTCTGAACTGTGACCCCTCAGGGAAGCCTTGCCGCGTCCTTGGATGGAATGCCTCCTGCTCAGTCTAGCTCAGCTTGTTCATGGTCTTCATGTCACTGCCGCAGGCTGCCTATATCAGGCCCAGCCGAGTGCCTGATATATAGGGCATATCAAGGCGATCTACTCAGTTTGAAACACGCCTCCTAGGTAATGTGTGTCACACTCAGCAGAAGGGTTGATTTCTGAGCAATATGTCCGTGTGCGTGGTGTGTGTAAGGCTATTCATGAACGTGAGTTAAATCATCTCACCAGATG
>NW_028089073.1:0-1109 GCF_014824575.4 Sturnira hondurensis
GTTTGTGCCTGTTAAGTAGCAGGAATGGAGCCCTAGGTTTTCACCAGAGCAGGCCAACTCAGTCGCTGGGTTGTGACGCTATATGTGGGGGCGGGGTCAAAGAGGGACCATGGCTTCCCTCCAGCACCCGCCTCCGCGACCCCCACCAGCACCGCAGCCACCACTGTCACCAGGGCCACGCGCCTCGCTCCACTGCACGCGAGTGTGCCACTGCTGTCAGCCCTCCACCACTGGGTTCGCCCCCTGGGGCCTGCGTGGTCCGTCTCACTGCGCGTGAATGTACGACCTTGGTCAGTCTGGCCCGCACCCCAACTAGGTCCGGGCTGCCTGCGCTCCTAGGTCTGTCCTTCCTGACCCTGCTCCGCTGCTGGCTCTGCTTCTCTTACCGTCCCTGTTGAACGGTTCGTAGCTGTCGGACTTCCGTATAATTCGGTTTTCTGGTCTCTGGGTGTGCCTTAGTTCTCCAAAAGTTTTGTTGTATCCAAACTTGGTTGTGGGAGAAGGCACAGTGTTTCCACCTATGCCTCCATCTTGGCGGAAGTTCCAATAAACGGAATTCTTAAAAATTTTTTTCTTTCTTTCTTTTTTTTTAAAGATTTTATTTATTTATCTTTAGAGGGGAAGGGAGGAGAGAGGGAGAGAAATATCAATGTATGGTTGCATCTTGTGCATCCCCTGCTGGGAACTGGCCTGCAACCCAGGCATGTGCCCTGACTGGGAATTGAACCGTGATTCTTTGGTTCACAACCCCGCGCTCAGTCCACTGAGCTACACCAGCCAGGGCTATTTCATATTTTTTAAATATATTTTATTGATTATGCCATTATAGTTGTTCCATTTCCCCCCTCCCTGCACACCCCTTCCCCACCATTCCTCCCCTTTAGTTTATGTCCAGGTGTTACAAGGTTGGATTCTGTATTTCCCGTACTATTCTTGCCCTCCCCCCTCTCTATTTTCTATCTACCATCTATGCTACTTATTCTCTGTACCTTCTCCCGCCTTCTCCTCATCCCACTCCCCTGTTGCTAACCCTCCATGTGTTCTTCATTTCTATGGCTCCACTCCTGATCTAGCTGTCCTCTTGGTTTGCTTTTGTTTTAGGTGTGGTT
>NW_028089074.1:0-802 GCF_014824575.4 Sturnira hondurensis
TATTATAATATGATGGGTGTGGTGATATTTATCACAATAATTATCGAACAATATTGCTCTATTTAATACTGCAAATTAAATCTCCACAGCTTATTTACTACTCATAAGTTTGTACTTTTAAATATCGGTCTTATCCTTCTGCCCCATCCCCAAGGAACTTCCATTTACCTCCTTTTTTTTTTTTTTTTACAAGTGTGACCATTTCAGATTGCACATATAAGTGTTAGTATGGAGTATTTTCTTTCTCTGCCTGACTTACCTCATGTAGCACAAGGTATGCAAGATCCATCCACGCTGTTGCAAATGGCAGGACACCTTTCCGTCTCATGTCTAAATAATAGATATTTTAATAAATAGATGTCTTCTAAGGTGCCCTTTTAATTCTCTTGTGTTTTCCCAACTATATTTTTGGAGTTATTTTCTTAGTGATTATCTTGGGATCACAATTAGCATTTCATTTCTAACAATTTAGTTAGGATTAACATGAACTTAATTTCACAGTAACACAAATGTTGTTCCTACGTAGCCCCATTTCTCTTCTACTGGTTGTTCCATGACTTTCCGATCTAATTCTGTGGAATCTATATTTTCCGTCATGCATAGTCACTCTCGATCAGTTAGCTTAGTGGTCAACTAGTAAGTCATCATATATTTCCTTTTATCCCCCAAACCATAAGGCTCCTAGTTTTTGGTAGGAGCTCTGTGGGCATGCCAGCAATTGCCTTCTGCCATAGCCTTCACTTCCCAAATAATTTCAAACTCAGGCTGAGGTGCCAGGGGGCTGAGGGCCTCCTCAGGTCTT
>NW_028089075.1:0-738 GCF_014824575.4 Sturnira hondurensis
AGGGTGGTGAGTGGTGGAAGTTCCTGGAGACTGTGTAAGCAAAGAGTGGAATTAGCAGAAGATGGCCCTAGGATTCAGGGTTTGGTTATGGTAAAATCAGAGATATTTGGGAGGATGGAGACAAACCCAGATCATAACTGTTACCCTGAGAATTTATTTCTGGATTCTGGCTTCAGATTTAAGGGTATGGTTGATCGGTGAATGTGTACATTTGTAGCTATGCATGTGTACCTGTTTGTCTGTATTATTTTTTCAAAGAGGTTTTCAACTCCTCACACTCTTGTCTCCTTCCCAGCAGCCCATGATGTGAATAGTTGTATGCTTGAAGTTGTCCCAGAGTCTCCTTAAACTATCTTCATTTTTTTGGATTCTGTTTTCTTTTTGCTGTTGTGATTGTGTGTTTTCTGCTATCTCATCTTCCAAATCAGTGACTCAATCCTCTGTGAGGCACCACATTTTAACACGCTGTGCAGGCAGGGCTGGAAACTGCAGAGACTACTTCCAGCTCAGGGTTACACAGGACAGGGGGACAGGGGAGCAGTGCTTTAGGTGCCAAATGGATAATAATGGCATCGTCCCTAAAGGAAAAGTCTAACTCCTCAGGAGTTTAATGGAGATCTTGAAATCCTGAGGCCTGGCCCTCTGGACTTGTGGGATTGATCCCTAGCTTTTTCTAGGAAGTCTAAAATATGGGATATTACCCTATGGGGTATTACCAACCTATCTTATCCAGCAATA
>NW_028089076.1:0-646 GCF_014824575.4 Sturnira hondurensis
TGATCCCCTTTAATTTTCTTTTTTCATCATGTTTTGCTATAACCTCTATCTCTCTGAAGTTACTGACAGAAGGCAGGGGAGAACTCAGTGTCTAGGCAATAGCTCTCATTTGTCACATCAAGGGCTAATGCTGGAGGGTAAAGGTGAGGTTTTCCACAGACTGACAACTAGGCCATGAGGCTCAGTCTTGGTTAAATGGTGAGAAAGATGTAAAGCAATGGTTTTCAATGGGCAGAATAGTTCTCTATTGTGTTGGACTGAAAACACAGACTGCTTAACTTCCAGACTCCCCAAAATGCCACCTGCTTCCTCTATTCAGCCTATACTCAGAAAACTGAACAGCCTCTACATATTTCCAAGTGCTCTATGAGTGGAATAAATGGAAGATGGAACCATCCACAGTTGTAGATGAGGTAGAAGAATTATGAAAGAGAAATGTGCTCCTTCTGGTTGCTAAGTGATCGTGCATTGACAAAGCCTGAGGAATGAAAGAACTTCAGTTGGTCAGAGTTCTGATTTCTGTTTCCTGTACTTTGACCTGGAGAGGACCAACTGTGATAAGTGGATAAAGGTAACACACTGAGCAGAAGGTCCCTTTACTCCTCTCCCCATTTGGTATGCTGGAGTCTACCCTTTATCAATCAGG
>NW_028089077.1:0-606 GCF_014824575.4 Sturnira hondurensis
CCTCACCCAGGTGCCTGAAAAATGAAGGGAAGCACTGTTCCCACAGCCTGGCAGGGACCTGATGAGCAGTGATGGGTTCCCATTAGAGGATGTGGACTCACATGTGCAGAATTATGTTATGTGATGTAATGTTCTGGCACTTTCTGGGCCTTGTTCCCCTCTAGTACTTAAACAGGTGGGGACTTCTCACTACAGAGACACAGGTAAGGGGTCAGGTACAAGCTGGAGCTCAAGCTGGGGGGCAAGGGCCGCAACATAAGACGTGCAGATATACACACAGTTTGCAGCTTGCATGGCTCGCCCACCTGTAAATCAAGGCAGGTTAGACATCCCAACTGCTCCCTGAATATTATTCTGTCCGTGCAATACCATGGACCTGCCAGGCCTGCAAGGGTCACAACACAGACAGCATAAAATCTTCTTGCCGTCCACAGACTTTGTCCCTCTGTGGGGCAGAGAACGGATGGGAGCCAAGTTTCTCTCTCACTGGAGAGGCAGCCATGTCCTTGTCTTTCGTCCCCCTCTCCCCAGCCCCTGGGTATACCCACATGCTTTTGGGAGGCCCTCTCTCATGTGTAAAAAGCAGAAGGGAATAAGGACCAGGGG
>NW_028089078.1:0-2242 GCF_014824575.4 Sturnira hondurensis
GGAAGAATTGGTATTAATTCTTCTTTAAATGTTTGGTAGAATTGATCAGTAACGCCATTTGGTCCTGAGCTTTTGTTTGTTAGAAGGTGTGTAACAACTGATTCAATCTCCTTACTAGTAATTGGTCTGTTAAAATGTTCTATTTCCTCCTGATTCTGCCTTGGTCTTCTGTGCTGTTCATTTTTTGGTGTCTAATTGTTCATAGTGATCTCATGATCCTTCATATTTGGTATCCATTGTCGTTATCTCCTGTTTTATTTCTAATTTTATTTGAGTTATCTCCCATCTTCTTCTTGGAAGTCTATCTAAAGGTTTGCTTATTTTGTTTATCTTTAAACAGTTTTTAGTTTTTGTTGGTTTCTTCATTTATTTCCATTCCAGTCTTTATTTCACTTACTTCCATTCTGATCTTTGTTACTGACTTCCTTCTGTTAACTTTCAGTCTAGCTTTTTCTTCATTTTCTACTGTCTTGAGGAGTAAAGCCAGTTGCCTGTTTGAGCCTTTTCTCTTCCCTTAATGGAGGCCTTTATCGCTCTGAACTTCCCTCCTAAAACTGCTTTTAATGCATCCCACATGCTTTGATGTGCTGTAGTTCCTTTCATTGTCTTCAGATTTCTTTCTGATTTCTTTTTGGATCCATTTGCTGTTTGGTACCTTTAAAAAAAAATCCTCATGTGAGTTTCTGCTAAAAGGCTAAACTCCTGTACACTGAAAACCACAGGACACTGATGAAAGAAGTTGAAGAAAACACACATAAATGGGAAGCTATTCCATGTTTATGAATCAGAAAAATTAATGGTTGTACTACCCAAAGAAATCTACACATTTAATGCCATTTCCATTCAAATTCCAAGGCATCTTTCGCACACATAGGACAAACAATTCTAAAATGTGTATGAAACCATAACAGATTTCAAATACCCAATGCAATCCTGAGAAAGAAAAATAAAGCCGGAGACACCATGCTGCCTGATTTCAAACCAATACAGAGTGTGATATTGACATAGAAACAGACAGAGACCAACAGAACAGAAAAAAGAGCCCAGAATTAAATTTGTGTATAATATGGTCAATTGACGATTAATTTATAACAGAAGAGCCAAAAATATACAAAAGGAAAAGAACAGTCTTGCCCTGGCTGGTGTAGCTCAGTGGATTGAGAGCAGGCCTGCAAACCAAAGGATCGCGGTTTGATTCCCAGTCAGGGCACATGCCTGGGTTGCAGGCCAGTTCCCAGCAGGGGACGCACAAGAGGCAACCATACACTGATATTTCTCTCCTGTCCTTCCCTTCCCCTCTAAAGATAAATAAATAAAAATAATTTAAAGAAAAGAAAACACCAATGGAAAAGAATGTCATTAAAAAAGAAAAAGAACAGTTTCTTCAATAAATGATGCTGGGAAAACTGGACAGCCACATGGAAAAGAATAAAACTGTAGCCCAGTCTTACACCAGATACAAAAATTAATTCAAAATGGATTAAAGACTTGAATGTAAAGCCTGAAACCATAACATTCCTAGAAATAGGCAGTAAACTCCAAGATGTCAATCTTGGTGATGATTTTTTTGGGATTTGACACCAAAGCAGAGACAACAAAAACAAAAATAAATGAGTGGGATTGCATCAGACTAAAAAGCTTCTGTACAGCAAAAGAAGCCATTATTAAAATGTTTCAGAAAGCAAGGGTGGGCTGGGGTGGGAGTAAAAGACAGAAAAGTGTACTTGAACAACAATTAAAATANTGTACCAAATGGAAAAAAATACTTGCAAATCACATATATGATAAGGAATTGATATCCAAAATATAGAAATAACTCAGGCAACTCTACAGCAAAATACAACCCAATAAATAAACAGGCAGAGAATCTGAATAGATATTTTTCCAAAGAAGACACACAAATGGCCAACAGGTACATGAAAAGATGCTCAGAGTCACTAATCACCAGGGAAATGCAGATCAAATCTACAATGAGCCCTGGCTGGTGTAGCTCAGTGGATTGAGCACGGGCCTGCGAACCACACAATCGTGGTTCGATTCCCAGTCAGAGCACATGCCTGGGTTACAGGCCAGTTCCCAGCCGGGGACACACAAGAGGCAGCCATACATGGATGTTTCTCTCCCTCTCTCCTTCCCTTCCCCTCTAAAGATAAATAAATAAAATCTAAAATTTTTTTTAAAAAACTACAATGAGATATCACCTCACACCTATCAGAATGCCATCATCAAAAAAAAAAAAAAA
>NW_028089079.1:0-737 GCF_014824575.4 Sturnira hondurensis
CGGATGTTAAGCTGAATCACTCGGCTTCAGGTAGAGTTTGTTGGGTTTCTTCTCTGCCAGATTATTTCCCCTTTTTTCCTCTCCCTTTCCTACCCTACCCTTTGTAAGAAAATATATATAGAACCGGAAAGCATTATGCTAAGTGAAATAAGCCAGGTGGTGAAAGACAAATACTACATGATCTCACCTTTAACAGGAAGCTAAACAACAAAACAATCAAACAAGCAAAATGTAACCAAAGACACTGAAATACAGAACAGGCTGACAGTGACCTGAGGAGAGAGGGGAGGGAATTTTAGGGGGAAAGAGAAGGGTTTACAGAAACAAGTATAAAGGACACATGGACAAAAACTAGCAGGGGGGTGGGTGGACATGGGAGGGAGGTGGGGAGGGCTGGAGGGTAGGCTGGGATGAAAGTAAAAGACAGAAAACTGTACTTGAACAACAATTAAAATAAACTAAAATAAAAATACATATGTAGTAAAAAATAGCAAGCTTACATGGCTCCAAAGCACAGAATCTTAACTATGCTATTACATACGGACGTACATGAAAAAACATGTACCACCGATCCAGTTTATGATATCCATGTAGATACCCAGAAAATGCAGACACCACCGTAAATGTGGTTTTTTTTTTTCCTCAGAGAAGCATCTAAGCTGACTCTCAAAATACAGAGGTGGAAGAAAGTAGGTTTGCAGTTGTTTGTATGGAAACATACATAATATAAGAAAAGT
>NW_028089080.1:0-519 GCF_014824575.4 Sturnira hondurensis
TCAGACTTTCCTTGTTTTGAATGATCTTGAGATTTTGAGGAGCAGTAGTTAGGCGTTTTGTGTTGCTCATGACCATAATAAGCCCTGGCCATTCCCGCCCTTGCCCTCTGCTTTTTAACTGATAAACTTCAGGATAACCATTATTTCTCAATATGCATAACATTATTATATTGGGAAAAAATTCCCAAACATGGTGCCCATGTGGAAAAAACTGCCATCAAAATGTTCCTTCTTGGAAAATCAAAAATGTTCCTTCTTGAAAAATCAAAATGTTTGTTCCCTTGGATATGAAAAAAGGAAAATTGGACTAAGTTATCACTGCAGATTTTTTTGAAATCAGAAAAGTCAGCATTCATGCTGCCTGTCACTACCAGAATCATTAAGCAGAGACAGCAATTGAATCTTTATGGGCGCTTTATTCGGATGGCCGGTGATTCGGGAAGATGGCGAGTTATGTACCCTAACAGACCACCTTACATTTCCTTTCAAGCCAGCCTTTTTATAAGGAGGAAGAAGTGG
>NW_028089081.1:0-874 GCF_014824575.4 Sturnira hondurensis
AACAAGCTAATCTGAAAAAGAGCCACACAAAATTTCTCGGGAAAAGATGACCATTTACACTGAAAAGTCGACGAGGTACTCCCACGGCAGTTGAAGAGGCTGAAAGAGTAGGGACTGCAGGACAGCGTGAAGGAAGCGGCCAGGACGCGCACAGAGAGGCGGCAGCCTACATGGTGTGCCCGAGAGGGGGAGGACACGGGGACAAGCTGCCAGGCCCTGCCTCGGGCCTCACTCTGGATCACAGGAATGGGAAGGGCGAGGCGGACGGGAGCGCCCAGTGACTCCCGGAACTCAGGAAAGGCCAGCCTTCTCAGGTCAAAGAGGCTCCCCCGTCCTCAGTCGGAAGCCCAGTCCCCTGGGACACCACCCGCCCTGGCCCCCAGCCCCACCTGGACTCCACCCTCCAACCGAGAGGAAGGAAGTGGCCCCTGCCCTGAAGTAGAGGCCCATCAACTGGGAAGCACACACACGTCCCCGCGATGTACGGTGACTTGGAGGGTCCGAGAGTCAGGGTGCGGAGGAAGAGTGGACACAGCAGGGAGCCTGGACTGACAGGGACGTGAACATCCGGAAGCCTTGTCGGGGTGGGGACTTGGCTGGGGCCTGAAAGATGGGTGGGAGGGACAGAAACCCAGGCAGGGGGATGGCGCGTGGGTGGGGATCTGGAAGGCCCAGGGAACAGCCTTAAGGCTGAGACGCTGCCTGCGGGGAGATCGGCAGGGAGCAGAGTGTGAGCAGGGGCAGTCAGTCTGCTCGGCCCCACAGGCTGCAGTGGGCCTCTCAGGCAGCACGCACACACTGCTGCTGGCTGGCCACGGCGAGACCGAGACGCACGGCAAGAAGCACAGGGACCGACCCCGTCATGGACGGGGGC
>NW_028089082.1:0-520 GCF_014824575.4 Sturnira hondurensis
TATTTCTCTCCTTCTATCCTTCCCTTCCCCTCTAAAGATAAATAAATAAAAAGTAGTTTTTAAAAAAGAACATTCAGGGCTGTTTTGTATAGCCACAGCCTTGCAGCTAATCCTTGGTATGTTCATTAAACATATCTATAGCCTTTGGCAGGTCACTTACATATGTTAAATAGCTGTGGCCATGCTTGGAGCTAGGGGAATGGAAGTGGCTTTCAACCAAGGCATAAATTGGGTGCATCTCCTTCTGGTTACAGCATCTATATTAGAGCTTGGAGAAGATTGGCTCCATGAGCCACACCTGCCCAGAGTTACGATGGTACACCAGTAAACCTGGAATAATACAGAAATGCTTATAGGTGTAACTGATAGTAGGTGGAATCAGAAATGGAGGTGAAGAGAAAGGTGGGCTCAGGGATTTAAACCCAGACTCGGCAGTGTTGACAGGAGAGAACTAGGCAGTTTTGGCTAAAGTGAGGACCACGTAGCTTTGGGGTGCTCCCTTTTGCCACGTGGCTTAGGA
>NW_028089083.1:0-1106 GCF_014824575.4 Sturnira hondurensis
CGCTCTATCTAGAGCCTCGTCACTCAAAGCGCCATCTGCAGGCTGTGGAGTGGCCCAGAAATGCTGACCGTCAGGGCCCACCCCAGGCCTAGTGAATCAGAATCTGCGTTGTAACAAGATTCCCAGATGATAGGGGTGCACAATACAGTTCTGGAAACCTGCTTCAGAACAGTGGTCTCACACAGAGCTGCGCACACGGGCCACCTCATGCCCGACCCTCCTTCCTAGCCAATTAAATGAGACTATCTGAGAGCACAGCACGGGCATATTTTAACATCTCCCCCCTGTGATCCTTTTGCTCAGCCAGGTCAGAGAACCACTGCACAAATGCCATAAAGTATGTATATGGCATGAAGCTGCAGAGTCACAATCAGCAGGGAGGAAAGCTCCTGAGCTGCAGGCTGGGGTCCCAGTGCCCACACCAGCAAACGCACGGAGCAAAGCTGCCTGTGTCAGTGCAGATGCAGAGTACAGAGGCTGAACTACAAGACACGAAGGGCAGGACCCCAGGCTCAGAAGGCAACCTAATGACAAGCCTGCCTCCTAAAAGGCCAGAAATAACACAACAAACCCTCTCCCTAATCCATCTGTTCCAGAACTCAGGGAAGTTGGAAGGACAGTATCAGCTAGCTTAGGCCTAGAACAGTGATAGAAAAGAGTTTAGAAGAAAAAACAAAGGAATTATAAGTGATAGAGAAGCATACTCTTGCTCCGGCTGGTGTGGCTTGGTTGGGCGTCATCCTGCAAGCCAAAAGGCCATGGGTTCAATTCCCGGACAGGGCATATACCTAAATTACATGTGCATTCCCAGTGAGCATGCCTGACTGGTAGATGTTTCTTCCTTCCCTTCCTCTCTCTCTAAAATCAATAAGTATGTCCTTGGGTGAGGATTAAAATAAACATAAATTAAAAAAGAAAAGTTTACTCTTATTTTCCTTTCATGGCCATAGATAAATGAGTGTCTCTCTCTTCTTCTTTCTCTCCACGAAGAGAGAGACAAATTACAGAAACATTACAAATACACTACCAGTAACTTTTATTTTCTTGAATCCATTTGGGAGTAAGTTGCTAACCCAGTGCCCCATTAGCCTTGAATACCTTTGTGT
>NW_028089084.1:0-1007 GCF_014824575.4 Sturnira hondurensis
GGGATTTCCATCAACTGGATATGCATAAAATATTTCTTATTTACTTAATGTTTAAAGAATTGTATATATGTGCACATTTGTATATATTTGACATTAACATCTAAATGCACAGAAAGGGTATGTTTTATTATACCAGTCTTGTCCATTTTCATAATTAAAAAAGAAAACTCTGGAGAGGCGGATTATTTACATATTTAAGAAAGTAGAGTTCCTTCCAGTCAAGATGGCAGTTGTGGGTTCATGTGGTACTTGCATCCTCCACACCACATCAGAATTACAACTAATCTGCAGACCAGCCATCCTTCACAATCTCCTAAAATCTAGCTGAGTTACATAAATAAATATATAAAGAAGAAGCAACATCCAGACTGTGGAAGGGCCGTGGCTGGGTAGCTCATTTTGTTTTAAATCAGAATTTAATATGCACAGATTTCATTCACAAAGAATGTGTAGAGAATTCAATTCCATTTCTTTTAGAGGTTGGTTAGCATTTATTATAGTAAATATAATACAATAAAAACACGATATTTTGGGTGGCAGCAAGCTTATAAACAGATCGCATTGAGGAGACTAAATAGAAGCATGTAAGAGGGTGAACGTCGATGACGCTCTGGCTCAGACATAATGCAGTGGCAGAGCATCATCCCCTACACCAAGGGTGCATGTCAGGGTACCTACAAGAATCAATCAATGAATGCATAAACAAGTAGAACAACAGATCTCTCTCTCTCTCTCTCAAATTCAATAAAAATAAAAAAATACTGGTAGGATATCAGAGACGCAGTTGGGTTGGTCCCCACACCCATGTGTGGTGGTTAAAATGTGGGAGAGACATCTCAGCTGTGGAGGTCCCCCATAAAGAGCAGGGGCCCTAGCTCCACACCATACCCATCAGCTTAGGGTTCTCTACTGGGAAGAGAAGTCCTCATTACTTCAGGTTGTGGAAATCCAGTGAGGATTGTGGCTGAATAAAACAGAGGGCTTCTGGAATTCTAGGCATTCTTCCT
>NW_028089085.1:0-569 GCF_014824575.4 Sturnira hondurensis
TCTCTCCTTCTCTCCTTCCCTTCCCCTCTAAAGATAAATGAATAAAATCTTTGAAAAAATAAAATAAATAAATAAAGTCTATTTTGTCAGATATAAGTACTGCTACCCAGCTTTTTTCTTTTCCATTTGCATGAAATGACTTTTTCCATCCCTTTACTTTTAGTCTATGAGTATCTTTTGATATGAGATAGGTCTCTTTGGAGGCAGCATATACATGGGCCTTGTTTTCTTATCCATTTGGCTACCCTATGTCTTTGGTTGGAGCATTTGAGCCATTTATATTTGGGGTGATTATTGATAGATATATATGTAATGCCATTTTATTGTTAAGACTGTTTTCCTCTGATTTTTTCCTCTTTCTCTTCTTCTTAAAGCAAGCCCTTTAATATTTGTTGCCATACTGGTTTGATGTTAACAAACTCTTTTAGCTTTTCTTGCCCAGGAAGCTCCTTGTTTCTCCTTCCCACTCACCAATTTTAGACTATAACTTCTCTCTATTACAGTTCTGCTGAACTACGGTAGTCTATGTAGCTTCTTACAAAAGATGAAAACCCTGCAGTATTTTGTAG
>NW_028089086.1:0-539 GCF_014824575.4 Sturnira hondurensis
CGGCTGTCAGTGTAGATGTTGGCCACTTTTCCTTCAGCTATCCATAAGGCCTCGGTCAGCTTTATCAGATCTGCCCTCTGTGCAGAGGTCCCTGCAGGCAGTGCCCTTCACCTTTTCCCTACTTCCTGTCTCACCACCAATGACCTAGTTTTCAAATAACCCCACTCTTCTATCCCCCAAAAGCTAAATTACAAAGCCAGGCGAGGTTTCCTTCGCAGTCTGCAATCTCCTCCTTCTGTTCCCCTTTCTAATCTCAATCAGTGTTCCTCTTCCCCAAATCCTCAGTGTCCTAATACTTGCCCTGCCTTCGATTTTCCAATAAAACCCAACCCCAGGAAAGAGCTCACAAATTCATCAACAGTCCAGAGTAAAGACTTGCTGAGATTATCCACATTCCAGACCTTCTTCCAGACATATTTAAAAAATGAAGACAAAAACTCTAACCCAAAAACAGATTGCGAATTATGAAATTTCACACAGCACCCAATTGATGACAGGTATATTTCGGGGTGATCAGAAAGAGGGTGTATAATCGGATC
>NW_028089087.1:0-1027 GCF_014824575.4 Sturnira hondurensis
GACCATCAGTTCACAGACACCAGATGCCACAGACTCAGGACCAGACACAGGCTCTAGACTCCAGAACCTGGGCCCCAGAGCAGATCCAGAACCAAAAGATGGACCCCAGCCCCAATCCCAAAACTGTCCCCACAACCCAGGTGAGATCACTGACCCTGAATGCCAGACCCCAGACGCCAGAGACTGATGGCAAAGGCTGGACACCAGATTCCAAACATCAGAGATAAGAGCCAGAGCTGCACATGGACCCTCCACACACCCACCCAGGACATGAAGCTGCACCTGAAGAGACTCCAGATCCCAGACACACAGACACAGATTGAATCCCAGACCACAGACCCAGGAGACAGAACCCAGATCTGGAAGCAGGACCCCACAGCCAGACTCCACAGCTGCAGCTGGACAATGGAGCCCAGTTGCCACATGCAGGAGTGGAACTGAGTCCTCACAATGCAAACAGAGCCAGGAGCTGATAAAGTCCAAGCAGCTGGCCTCAGAATTAGTTCTTCATGCCAATGCAAATGTACATGGAAGAAAATAACTTCCGACACTACTAAATTATACCAATTCCTGAAGAAATAGACCAAAAAGGCTGACAGAGCAAAAAAATAATAACAATGCTTACTCTTGCTGGGAGAAGTCCATGATCTCTCAGAGGCTGCACTTTCCAGAAGTTGGTGTCCTGGCCATGAGTGTCACGTGGCCAGCTCACAAAACCAGTCACATGAATAAAAAGTTATTTTTGTCATATTTTCTAAATTCTAACAGCTGGAATAACAATCAAATTCACATAATCCGATTAATGGGAGGTTTCCAATGTCTAATACATGGGCAAGGGAAATCATATTAAAATGAATACCAAACATATGAGGCAATATTGAGCATATGGGATATTTTGGAAAATGGAAGAACAGAGTCTTAGATTTCAAAGGTCCAGTGGGGGACATGCAGTTTATTTAGAAAAAACGGCAGCATACCTGCCAGGTCAATTTCTGTTGGGCAACTCCCACAACTTTAAGACACAAGG
>NW_028089088.1:0-592 GCF_014824575.4 Sturnira hondurensis
ATTGCCTATTTCCAAAATCTATTTGAGAAGACCTAAGTTAAAGTTGCAGTTAGACCATGAAATAAGAATAGAAGATCAAAAGCACTACAGAAATCAGAAGAAAAAAGGCCAGTAATTAATTATCCAGCATGAAGCACAGGATAAAATTTTACACTCAAAAGTAGGAGAATTATGTCAGTTATATCTCAATTTTTCAAATGTAAACTTTAAAACAAAAGTGTAGCAAAAACTGTAGTGGAGTAATACTTTTTATTAGTTAATAAAATAAAGCATTCTGCCCAATTTTCAAAGTTTTTTACTATATAATTGGGGAATAATTTCAACGCATGAGTTTTTTAGGAGGAAAGTGAAGTAAATATTATGTTCAATATCCATTGTATAAAATGGAAGAAATGGTCTTTAAACAAACCTGCCTTACATTGTCATTGCATCAATGCTATGAGCATTATAGCATTTGATGTCATTCACAGTTGGTGACCCTCAGCAGATAAAATCAGGAGGGTAACATTTTAGCAATCTAACATGACAGTATGGAAATTTGAGGACAGATGTCCTTCCATTTCTCTTATCATTCTGGCTTGAAGGCCACTGC
>NW_028089089.1:0-672 GCF_014824575.4 Sturnira hondurensis
CCAGTGGTGGCCTGACTGTGCGCATATTTATGAACGTGGGTGCAGGACGTAGGCAGCGTCTTGTGAATCAGGGGGACCCGCTGATGGCGCGAGGCCCTTGGAGAACGGAAGTGACTGTTGGCCCTGATTTCTCTGATCACAAGTCGAAGGGGCCCCCTTTGTCCTGTCCGTACCTGTGACTCAGAAGGGCGGGCACAGCTCCATTCACAGCCAAGCGGATAAAGGGGCCCGCTCGGCAGAGCGCCAAAACCCTCCTTCCTTCGCCATCTCAGCCGGGGCAGGGGTGGTGGGGGCACGGGGCCTGTGAGGGGCACCTCTCCTCCATGAGTGTTACCTGAGCCTGTCCTGTGGTCCCAGGTGGGTCGTGGGAATTTGGGGGCTGAGGAGGAGAAGGCCCATAGCCCGGTTGCCAGTATCAAAAGGATTCCGAGGAAGCAGTTGGACGGATCCAGGCCGTCCTGCCCAGCCAGGGGCAGCATGTGTGCTGGCACCATTGGGGAGGCTGCCTGGAGGTGGTGTGTGGGCGTGATTCACACAGATGGGGAGGGCTTCAGAGTACGCCCCCCCCACCCCCGGCAGGCTGTGCCAACTCAGCAAGTGGACTCGGGGTCCGAGCTCATTTTTTTTTTTCTTCTCCGGAAATGTGGTTTTCCAGCAAGCAGGGTTAATTCT
>NW_028089090.1:0-555 GCF_014824575.4 Sturnira hondurensis
AGCAGCCATTCTATCAGAGGCTGCTTCCTTGTATGATATTTTTCAAGTCCTCCTGTGATAGCTGGTGGGTAGTGCTTGCACATAACCTGATGGTGCTCTGGCACTGGTGGGTAAGAGGTTGGGATTTACATCAACAGACCCTTGTTCCCATCCTGGTTCCAGTGCTTATCCGAAGTGAGGACCTTTCGCAAGTTACTTGGTGTTCTCAGCTGCAGAAAAAGGCTATGCTAATGCTTCCCCATCTTTCTTTTGTTTTTCTCAAAAACATAGATAACAGATACCTTATCTATGTAGATAAGACCCTCACACTTAGCAAGTGCTTAATAATCTGTAGCTAAGGATTGATCAAACGGTGGTAACAAAGATGAGCACAGTAGCAGTGAAGCGTTAGGCTGTGTTAAGTCTGTTACCTACCATAGCAGACGAGTGCATAGTACTTGGAGTAGTCACTGAAACTTGCTGTGTAATATTGGCACCTTTCTTGCCTTAGACGGCAAGTAATGCACTTCTTGCTTGGAGGATAGCTTCCAATGCTAATTCTAGAGAAAAATAAAA
>NW_028089091.1:0-706 GCF_014824575.4 Sturnira hondurensis
ATAGGCAGTGCTGCCTCTAGTGGACTATCCAAGGAAGTACTACCCAATTATACAATAAATTAAAATGTTGGGAAGTGGAGACTTCCGCCAAGATGGAGGCATAGGTGGAAACACTGCGCCTTCTCCCATAACCATGTTTGAATACAACAAAGGTTTAGCAAACAAAGATGCAGCCAAAGAACAGAAAATTGAACTATACGGAAGTCCAACAACAATGAACCTTTCAACCGGACAGGTAAGAGGGGCGGAGTCAACAGCAGAGCAAGGTCGGGCAGGAAGGATCCCCCGACCCCAGGCACCCAAGCAGCTGGGGTAGCATCGGGTGGACCCAGTGAGGGCATAAGGCGGCAGGCTGACCACAGTCACACATTCGCACGCAGATACACCAGCAAAGGAGTGAGCAGTGAGCAGTGAGACAGACTGCTCAGGCCCCAGCAGTGGACCCAGTGAGGGCGCAAGGCGGCAGCCTGACCCCGGTCACACAGTCGCACGCAGTGAGACAGACCGCGCAGGCCCCAGCATGGAGAAGCAGCAGAGGAGATCGCCATTGCTGTCCTTTGACACCGCCCCCACATACAGCGTCACAACCCAGCGGCTGAGTTGCCCCGCCCTAGTGAACACCTAGGGCTCCACTCCTCATACATACCAGGCACAAATAGTCCAAAATATGGCTCAAGAGAACTCAAAGCCCCAGAGCCGATAACTC
>NW_028089092.1:0-1461 GCF_014824575.4 Sturnira hondurensis
TAGCCTGCTTCTCTGCCTGTGTGTCCTGAATTCCTCTGCTGAGGTGCTGGGCTCTGGAGAGTGGGAGAAATTGCTCTCCAGCTGCTTCTGGCTTTGCATTTGCAACTTGAGGGGACACACTGACCCCGCAGTTCTTAGGAGAATTGGTCCTACAGAAATGCACCAGCAGACATTGCTGTATAAATTTACCATGCTGCACTGCTTGTGATACTGATGACGAAAAATTGGAAACAAGGTAACGGCCCATCGATCCAGAGTTCTTTACATAAATTATGGCACGTTCAATCTATGGAATATTTATTCCATGTTTTCAAAGCATTAAAAATTTAAGTAGCTTTCCATGAATGGACATGGAATGGTGTTCTCGTTGTATTAGGTGAAAATAGAGAGCCATGCTACAACTTGTGAAGTGTGATCCTACTTTTGGAAAAAAATATAAAGCTTTTTCTCCCTCTCCATATCCATATATAAGCATGCATCTATAACATGTAGGTGAAAGCACAGAGAAAAGTGTTTGTGAAAATGTACAGCATGGGTTAACCATAGTTCCTTTTGGAAGTAGGACTTGGGAGAAAAGATAATGAAATTTTTTACTTTATGTATTTGTTAATTGTTTGGATTTTTTTTACAGTGAGTGTTATTTTCAACGAGGAAGAAAATTTCACTACACACAAACATGGACAACCACATACACAAACTAAAGTCTAGATAAACTCTGTAATCTCTCTCTTTAGTACCTTTCTATTTCTTCCTCCTCATTATCCTTACCTAGCCTGAAGAATCAAAGTTCAGCTCTATACTATTTGTGTAGGCTCAAGGTCTAAACTGAATGAGGAGGGTCCTCAAAAAGCTATGGTACATTTACACAATGGAATTCTATGCAGCAGAAAGAAAGAAGGAGCTCCTACCCTTTTCAACAGCATGGATGAAACTGGAAAGCACTATGCTAAGTGAAATAAGCCAGGTGATGAAAGACAAATAGCATATGATCTCACCTTTAACAGGTACCTAAACAAGATGAACAAGCAAGCAAAATATAACCAGAGACATTGAAATTGAGAACAGGCGGACAGTGACCAGAGGGGAGAGGGGAGGGGATTATAGCAGAAAAAGGTGAAGGGTTTGCAGGAACAATTATAAAGGACACGTGGACAATAACAAGGGGGGATGGAAACAGGGGAGGGAGGTGGGGAGGGCTGGGGTGGTGGGGGAGGGGTGGGGAATAAAGTCAGAAAAGTGTACTTGAACAACAATTTTTTTAAAAGAAAAGAAAAAGGAGGATCCTTTAAATGTAGACTGGTGGGGGTGAGCGTACTGTTTCCCTCATTCTGGGACAAACTCGAGGAGCAGTTTGTGCAGCAGCCTTTCTGAGCCTGCACCAAGCTACTGCTGACTCACCCTGGGTCACTACTTCCGCACTCTATTCAGGGTCCCTTGCACTTGCTGAGAGTCTGCTTTTAA